>NW_022146167.1:1378465-1413796 GCF_002938485.1 Sitophilus oryzae
CTCTTAATCAAAGCTATTGTTACACTTTAAAACTATTTTTACGAATTAGAAATATGTTTTTGGGTAAAACTATTTTTGTTTGTAGAATCAGTACATTCATTGAATGTTTTACGCGTAAGAAACTATTTTTACCAGTGATCCCATTGTTTTTTCTGAGAATGTCAGACATAAGGGTTATGGAGTAGCATTTCATTTGGTACGTTCCAGTTTCAACAAATCGATGGATTAGCCTGAAATGCCAGTGCGAATTACCGTTGTCTTTGAATCATTGCCAACGTGCATTTGGGACGGCTGCGCTAGTTCTTCACCCTCTTCAACATACCATTAGGTGGATTAAATTCAAAATTCAACAGTGGATTGAGAATGAAATTCAACATTGAATAGGAAACTAAATAGGTGTTTTGTAAAGATATGAACGTGAATATGTTTAATAAACCGCTAATAATTATTGTATTTTTGCTTATAATATATAGATATAAATGATTAATTTCAAATATAATATTTGACGGCGCTCGTTGTTTTGGTTTGCCCAATATAAATACATGAATTTACATTGTTTTCGAACAGGCATGCGCATGATTTGTATATAGGTTTTCCTTAAATTTTGAATTTAGTTTTTTAATAATTTTTTTTTTTTTTTTTTTTTTTTTTTTATTTTTTTTTTGGTGTCTGTCTGTCCGTCGGTCAGTCTGTCCTTCTGTCCGTCAAAGGTTTAGCAAAAAAGGGTCCATTGTATTTGCGATTCTTATATATATCTTATGGCTGCATGTAAACCTATCAGTTTACTGGATTGTTTGGATTATATCATTATTATGAAAAACGATGACCAGCTGGCAGAATTGATGATCGATGGCGTTCCCATATAATTTTACATATAAAATGGCTTGTAATCTTAATTTATTAGCCATGCTGACGCCGTTTTTTTCTCGATATTAATAAAAGAAATAATTTTTTTTTTTTTTTTTTTTTTTTTTTTTTTAAAAAGTAATAAATTTAAAAATGTTTTTGCTAGCACGTCAATGGTTTTTCGCATGCGTAGTTTTTTACGCTTAACTGGCTCGTGGTTTTTACACGTAAAAATAGTTTTTTTTTTTTTTTGTTTGTTTTTACACTTAATAAATGTTTTGCATGAAATGGTTTTGTGTCGTCAGAATCAGTTTTACGTAAAATGGTTTATTGTAATAAATAGTTTTTTACATGTAGAAAATGTTTTTTTCCATGTAAAAATATTTTTTTTAAGTGTTATAAATAGTTTTTTAGACTAAAAATGTTTTTTTGATAAAAATAAATAGTTTTTTACGTGTATAAAATAGTTTTTTACACTTAAAAATCGTTTTTTGCGCTTAAAATAGTTCTTTACGTGTAAAAAATAGTTTTTTACACGTAAAAATAGTTCTTTACACGTAAAAAATAGTTTTTTACGAGTAACAAATAGTTTTTAACGTGTAATAAATAGATTTTTACTTGTTATTGAAAGTTATATCGTATGATTGAAAAAAAACGACGTCCAGCTTGGCTTAACAATGATGATCGATGACATTCCCTATATCATTTGACATATAAAATGACAGCAACCTTCATTTATTAGCCATTGCTGACGCCGTTTTTTTCGATCATATTGTAAAAGTAATAGTTTTTAATCAAACTTGTTAGTGAACAATTAATTAATTATTTATCTTTTTCTTACAGAACCAAGACTTTGCAGAAGGGTACCCAGAAGATTTATTTACCTCAACATAGACATCAGCATGTCCATCAATGCTTTGGATTGAATATACTTTTAATATTATTATTGTTAATAAAATATAATATATCAATAAATAATATTTCATAATAAATTCGTTTTTTATTTGACTAAAATACCGTATGATCGGAAAAAACGCTGTCCAGTTGGCTAGGAAATGACGATCGATCATATTTCCCATATAAACTTTCATATAAAATGACAGCGATCTTCATTTCATAGCCATCGCTGACGCCGTTTTTTTTCGATCATACTGTATATTATAATCTACTGTCTATTCGTGAACAGATAGAAAATGACATTTAATTATCACAAATATATTCTAATTCTAATACTAAGCAACTCAGCAACTTGTTCTGGAATAGACAGTATTTTATATATTATATAATCCTGATCAAAATCCAACAGTATCAGATACTGAAAAAAGTTTGTCTGAACATACTTGACTTGGTAAATGGTCAGATATTTAAATGAAATATTTTCAAATAAATGGTGAATGCAACTGCTTACTTCCTGGTACCGAAATATACCTCCTCGCACTCATATGTTCCTGAAAATAATTAAAGATTTCTCATTTTGAACAAAAGCTGCCAAAAATAATTTCCGCCTAGCAAATTTTAGAGTACCCGACCAACGAGTTAGAACAGTTAGATTTTTTTGGAAAAACGGCCATAACTTCCAAACTATAAGAGATATCGAGGAACGGAAGACGGCAATCGATAGGGAATTAAATTCTCTATAAGGGTGCAAATTTAGGGGACGATCGGAGACAAAAAAAAATTTTGGGCAAAAATGAAGGAAGGTTAACCCCTTACCTCATTTTTCGCCAAAAATTTTTTTTGTTTCCGATCGCGCCCTCGTTTTGCACCCTTATAGAGGGTTGAAATGCCTATCGAATGCCGACTTCCGTTCCTCTCTCCCCCTTATAGTTTGCGAGATATTAAGGGTTGAAGTTTGGAAACGAGTTCAAAGTGCTAGAGGTAGCAGAAATATCGTTGATCGATGCTATATTTATATGTGGTACTAAATTTACCGTTTACCTCGTCAGCTTTATGCATTCCTGATAAAAATCGGCGGTTTTTGACCTGGTTTAAAAATTTTGTGCAAAGCTTTGTCAAAAATAAATTTTCTGGGACTTGTATCAGGAGTACATAAGAATCACTAGGTAAATAATATCTCTTCACGCTTATGTGTCCCTGATAGAAATCGGTAATTTTGGAAAATTATTAAAAATGTTCGTTCAATTTTTGTTAACAGCTAAATTTTCTTGGATTTGTATCAGGAGTACATAAGAGCGAGGAGGTATATACTTAACATTTTTCATGCCATTTTTCTAAGATTTGAAATATCATGGATTTGTAACAGGAGTGCATAACAGCCAGGAGGTCAAGGTAGGTATTATTTTCATTAAAAATACTGTCTATTCCTGAACGACTTGTTAGGTTTTTTCGTATCAAAATACATTATTTTTGTGATAATTAAATTACTTTCTATTAGTTCATGATTAGACAGTATTCCTAATATATTATATTTCAATAAAACATTTATTTTTTTAATTACTGTTTATTAACTATTAATTATTTTTTATTAACAATACTAATATAAAAAGTATATTGAAATCCAATGTGCTGATGGACACGTTGATGTCTATGTTGAGGTAAATGCATCTTATGGATACCCTTCTGGAAAGCCTTGGTCCTGTAAGAAAAATATAAAGAAATAATTAATTGATTATTCACTTACAAGCTCGATTAAAAATTCCATATGATCGAAAAAAAATGGCGTCAACGAGGGCTATGAAATGAATATCGTTGTCATTTTATATTATGTAAAATTATATGGAGAATGTCATCGATGTTCAATTTCCAAGCCAACTGGACGACCTTTTTTTAATCATACGGTATCACTTCTATAACTTTAAATAGGCAACTCTATATACACGTAAGGGTATTTATGGTTGCATGAATAAAAATAATGTAAATTATTGATGTATTTTTAGTTGCATAACAGAGAAGTAAATAGTGCGCTAAAATATTTTATTTAGAATTAATCATTTAATCTACATTATTTTACAAAAAACAATAATATTAGGTGGTTATTTGATTCTAAAAAAATGTATAATTTACCTAAAATTATTTAGTTCCTCTTCAATAATGAATTTCATTCTCAATCCACTGTTGAATGTTGGTCAAACTAATGGCATCTTGAACATGGCGGATGAATTAATGTGCGGCTGTCCTTGTCCAAAAATCCTTATTCCAAAGCAGTACAATATTCCAATAAAAAAAACAAGTTCAGAAGGAATTAGAAAAGAAATGCAAAAAAGTTGTGTATACATATTTGAGTCAAATTTCTTACTAACAGCTATTAAATTGAAAGTTTTGAATAACATGTTTAAAAAAGTATATTTTGAAATGTTGAAAAAGTAATAAATAAAAAAAATGTTTTTTTACGCTTCAAAAATAGTTGATTACACGTTAAAAAATAGTTTTTTACGTGCAATAAATAATTTTTTACACGTAAAGAATAGTTTTTGTGCGCGTAACAAATAGTTTTTGCGTGTAAAAAATAGTTTTACGTGTGAAAATAGTTTTTCTTGCTTCTAGTAGTTTTTTAGGCGTCAAAAATAGTTTTCTACGCGTAAAAAATCTTTTTTATATATAAATTTTTTTACATATAACAAACAGTTTTTTACACCTAAAAATAGTTTTTCCAAGTAAAAAATCGTTTTTTACACGTAGTAAATAGATTTTTACAGCTAAAAAATTGTTGATTTTTACACGTAAAAATAGATTTTTAAACGTAAAAAATAGTTTTTACACGTAAAAGACAGTTTTTTACCCGTAAAATATAGTTTATTACACGTAAAAATAGTTTTTCAAAAGTGATAAATAGTTTTTTACACGAAATAAATAGTTTTTTAAGCATAAAAGTAGTTTTTTATACGAAAAAATAGTTTTTAAAAGTGATAAAGAGTTTTTTACCCGTGATAGATAGTTTTTACCCATAAAAATAGTTTTTGATGCGTAAAAAATAGTTTTTTTAAAGTGATAAATAGTTTTCTACTCGTTGTTTTTTACACTTAAGGAATAGATTTTTTACAGGTAGAAAATAGTTTTTTACTTTTAAAAACCCGTTTTTTACGTGTAACAAATAATTTCTTAACGTGTAATAAATAGTTTATATGTTGAAAAAATAGTACAAAATATTACTAGTAAAAAATTGTTTCTTAAGTTTAAAAAATAATTTGTATAACAAATAGTTTTATACGCATAAAATAAAAAAATAATAAAATATTTTTTTACGTGTAACCAATAGTTTTTAATTTTATTCACTTTCACAAAATTTGTTAAAATATCAAAATATCAATATTTTTGATAAACACGTGGACTGCTCACAAATACACGGCAAATTCAAACATAAACCATAATATACATAATTCAATTTTTGTTACTCTATTCAAAACATATGCAATTACAATTCAAAACCACCACGTCAACTTCAATCCCGCATCGTTCTTTGCTTGCCTAACCACTCAAAAATTCCCTTTTTAACGAGCTTGGTCCTTTTGAAAGGAAAATCACACGAAAAGCAGCGCGGAAGGAGACTTTTCCCTATTTAAAAATTTAAAACTAGTTCGCAGTTTCTGTGTTCCACCAATTGGAGAGAGGAAGTGACGAGCGCAGCCATAGGTCGTTTGCGAATTTCATCACTAATTGAAAGAGTTTGGGAAAAGTTTGAGGAAGCCTTTCACAGATGTTTTAAACCTATTCTATTATAGACATGTATTAGAATGCTTCATTACTGCATCGTCCCTTTGTTTGGAGTCGGTTTTAAAAATACAGGAGTCTCGTTTCACGCGAGAATTCAAACAAACCTAAAAAATAGCTTTTTATATGTAAAAAATAGTTTTTTTTAAAGAAAAATGTATTTTTATGCTTCAAAAATAGTTTTTACGCGCAAAAAATAACTTTTTGTGTGTAACGAATAGTTTTTTACGTGTAACAAATAGTTTTTTACAGGTAAAAACAATTTTTTATACGTAAAAATAGCTTTTGCGTGTAGCAAATAGTATTTTACACGTAAAAAATAACTTTTTGTGTGTAACGAATAGTTTTTACGTATAATAAATAGTTTTTACACGCAAAAAATAGCTTTTTATATGTAAAAATAGTTTTTACGTGTAGCAAATAGTTTTTTATGCGTAAAAATAGTTTTTACCTGTAACAAATAGCTTTTTTACATGTAACAATATTTTTACTGGTAAGAAAGGAGTGTTTGCGCGTTACAAATAGTTTTCTGCGTGTAACAAATAGTTTTTTTATTCGCAAAAAATAGATTTTATACGTAAAAATAGTTTTTTGCGTGTAGCAAATAGTTTTTTAGGAGTAAAAATAGGTTTTACGCGTAAATAATAGTGTTTTATGCATAAAAATAGTTTTTACGTGTAACAAATAGCTTTTTACGTGTAACAAATATTTTTTACGCCTAAAAAAGAGATGTTTGCGCGTTACAAATAGTTTTTTTTTTCATGTAAAATATAATTTTTTACCTGTAAGAAATATTTTTTAAGGGTAAAAAATATTTTTTCATGTGTAACAAATAGTTTCTTACATGTATCAAACAGATTTTTATACGTAAAAGTTGTTTTTTACGTTTAACAAATAGTTTTATACGCGTAAAATAAAAAAATAATAAAATTGTTTTTTACGTGTAACAAATATTTTTTATACGTATAACAAATAGTTTTTTACGCGTAATAATTTTTGAGGTTGTCCAATTTTCTAAATATTTTCTATATTTCGACAGATAATCCAAATAAATAAAGACAATGGAAGTCCGAAATTATTTCATTACTAATATCTATGTTGCTGTTTCTCATCTTATTCTCCATTGTTCTGGTATTGAGTTACAAACATAAAAAGCTTTTCTATCTAATATAGAATTAATAAAACCGCGTATAAGTGTACACTATAAAATAAATATGCCGCGGAAAACACTGCTGCACGTATGTAAATGTTATAACTCAAACACCAAAAAAATGGAAGAAGAAATAAATTAAAATTCTCCATGGCCAGGTAAATATACTTATATAAAATCTAGTATATAATGTTGTAACATTTCAAAGCAAAAAAATTGACGACTGTTTTACGAACAAACTACAGCACCATGTTATGACCGCGCTTACGTCATCATATTGCTGCAATAAAAATACTTGTTAACGATATGTATATGGAGCGTGGCTATATCTGCAGAAACTATATTGGCCAAATGTCGACTGTGACTCGAGATTTATGTGTTTTGATTGTGGCGAACGAGATCAAACTCGTGCGATAAAAGAGTAATGTCTTTGTGGACTTGTTGCTTAGAAATCCAAAATTGATATTCAGTAAGTATTTTGTACTTAAACAGAAAAGATACCAGCCTCTTTTTAACCAACCTTTCTATGATCTTAGATATCGTTGGAAGGAGTGCAATAGGGCGATAGTTAGAAGCTTCATCTTTGTCTCCTCCTTTGTGCAGAGGAATGATTATTGCCGTCTTAAGACATTTTGGAAAAACACCATTTTGGAACGACATATTTATTAAAGTTGTTAGGTGATTCAGAGTGCTTTCTGGCAGATTCGAAAACATTTTTAAAGTTAGCCCGTCGGTCCCAGAAGAGGATTTATTTTTGATGGTATTAATTGTACTACGAAGCTCTTCAATTATAAAATATAATGTAATTAATATTTTCTTCCAAATTATTCAAAACCTGATGAAGCTTAACTTAAATATTTAAAACAAAATGACAAGAAACTTTGTAATTAATATCGGATAAAACTCGCAAAGACACAAAGTAGAGAATGGCATTAAACAGAATAGAAAATAAAAGCTGTTTAAAAAGAGGCGAGCAATCTCCGATGGTTGAAAGAAAAACCCGATTTTAATTGGACGGATTTTAAAGGGAGAAAAACCCCTTTTCCAAAGAGAGACAATTTGTCAACGCTAGAGACAAAATCATTTCCTTTTTGTGTACTAAAATGTTGTTTGGTTTTTTGCATTGTGCTCCGGAATTTTCTTGCCTAACAATGCTACACGACCGAGTAGTAGGGATGTGTAAAAATATCGATCTAGAACGTATCGATATTTTTTTAGACAACGGGTTACAGAATATCAAATCCTCAAGTTCAGCTTCATTCAGAACCTCGCAATTAATGGAATAAATTAGTGGTTTCAATTACACTTTGTAGTTTTTAGTTTACGATCATTCACAATGTTTAAAACCACACCTTTCCACACACTTAAAATTAATAGAATATCCTAGTAACAGCTTGCGTTAGTCAGTTGTATCCATAGAGAAAGCCTAATATTTAGCTTATAAAACAATCAACTTTTGATTTACGAGTATAACCACAATTTTGTAGCATTTTATTTAAAATACACATAATTTATATAAATGTACAGAATTATTTTATTTAAATAAATCAAGTTTAAGTCCTCGCACCGAGATGGCATTTTAAATAATGCTATTATCTTTTATTTTTTTTTTTCTTCAAGTTTATTTCTGGCGAAATATTTCAGTCCGGTCGAAGTTTGTTGAGCACTTTATATCTGACGGTGTATAGTCACACTTCGTGCCTACCTTCCCTCGCTATATTGGTGGTAAAGGCTCAAACCGATAGAGCTATCGGAGTTTGTTGGCATTTTGCCAATTTGTTTGGGAAAACCCTCTGAGCAGAGGTAAGACTTTTATTTTAAACGTAACGTTTCCTAATACCTTTTTTTTGTACAGGGTTTTATTTTATGGTACGCATTTTGTTTTATGGTAGCATTTTCTGTTGCCATTTTGTTTTTCGTACCTGACATTTGGGCCAAGTTTTGTCCCTACATTTCACACCGGGAATAACGGAGGAATCTCCTGAATCCACACAAGTTTTCGATCCTGTCTGGGCAGAGGCGTTTTTATCACAATCCAGTTCCAGTAGTAAAAAAAGGCCAGATCATTTCATTTTATATCTATTTAATTTAAGTTCATTCGAATGCATTAAGCCCTTCAGGCATGTTATATATTTGATTGCTTTAGAGTCACTTTGAAATATTTTATTCATGTTATGCATATTTCTGATATCTACATAGTACGGTTTTTTTTAATATAAAGAGTCCCTACATTTTGGTACCAAGATCGACTTTTGCGGAATAATTAATAAAATATTAATATTCAGAAGCGTGCAGATTTAACTACCATTTTGAGTGATCTATTTTGATACATACAATTTACCAACAAATATTTTCAAACATCAAATTTTTCATAGTCTTATTTTATTCTACTTAACATTTAATTATTAATTATACTTAGTTATTAGTTTATCTCAGCGTTTCATTTGTGTAATTCCTAAAATAAGTAATACCTATATTCTGAGTTGATTTCTCAGTTCTCAACTTAGAAGTTTTCGAAAGTAAATGGAAAACTGAGTGGCGCCCAGTATATTATGAAGACGTAAGTATCACAATTTAATTTTCACTAGCTTACGACCCATTGCTCACCGGCGAACAGCTCCGTCGCATAGTATTAGTTGTTTTAATATTTTTTCCAAAAGAAAATTCTTATAAAAAAACATTCCATCATTTTTTTTATAACTTCTAATGCTACAATTTCTCTTGACGGAAGATAATCAAAGTCCAAAATGGCATTTCTCGCAAATTTTGAAGTGTAATTAGTGAATATGTTAAAAGTTTGACAACTTTTTCTGCTAACTGAAAATGTCTACCACTAATTTTAACGTTCTGAATGCTTACAGTGAAGTTAAAGTGAAATAAGTGGTGTTTTGTCCCTGGGTATATTAATACTTCAAAAAATAATCCATAGAAGTTTAAATCGTTACTTTGCGCCCCTTGCTTTTAATTCTTATTTTCTATTTTTAAGTGCATTTAATTTTAAGCTTGTTTTTAAAAAGGTTTTTTTATCAGTTTTTTCATTTGTAAATTTTTCACTTAATATGGGTCCTATAGGGTGTCCAATTTAAAATGAGATACATGGGGATCTTGGAAACCATTGAAGATACAAAGTCGGTTAAATGGAAGCAAAGTTACGTATTTGTGTGCCCAAAAATATTCTATGTCTATTTTATTTTAAATCCATACCGTTACGTAGATACAAGGTGAAAAAGAAAAAATGAACATTTTCGAAAAACCACCATATTTTCTTTATTATTGGAGCTAAGGTAATCAACATTTCAATATATGGGCAAAGCAACATGGCAATTTTAAAAATGATATCAACAAAAACCTAGGCCTTCTATGTTGCGCACGGCCGAGGTCAGCTTTTATTTTTCTTATGAGCGCCATATTTAAATTTGGCATTTTAAAAATCCTTAATAAAAATGTTTTCAACCGTGTATTTCAATATGGCGCCCATAGGAAAAGCAAAAGTGTACTTCAGCCATGCGCAACGTAATAAGCCTAGACTTTTTTGAACATGATTTTTAAAATTTCCATATTGCCTTACCCCTATGTTAAAATTTTGATGACCTTAGCTCCAATAATAAAAAAATATGGTGGTGTTTAGAAAATGCACATTTTTCTTTTTCTCCCTGTATTTACGTAACGGTATATGAATATTAAATAAAATAGACCTAGATTACTTTTGGATACACAAAAACGCAACTTTTCTTCTATTTAACCGATCTTGTAATTTTAACAGTCTTCAAGATCCCCATTATTCCCCATGTAGGTACCTCATTTTAAACTCGACACCCTGTATACGTGTGCGAATTTTCAGGTCAATACAATTAAAATTTAAGATTTGGCTCCTTAATACAGCCCTATATCAGATCAACAATACGATAATTTTACATTGTCTTAGCTTTTATATACGCATGCAAATTTTCAGTTTAATATGATAATTAAAATTTAAAATTTAGGGCCCCCTCCTCCTAAATACGGGCCTCTGACAGCTCAAAAACTCAATAATTTTGTATTGTCAAAAACCAAGTGTTGATTGTTATCGCTTTCAAGTAAACCCGTCCTCCATCTCACTAAGTAGCTTTGTTTTTAAACTAGTAATAAACTCCAAATATTAATCACAATAAACCAAATTTAATATACAAACTACATCCGAGCACAACGCGATATGTCGTATTCTAGCTTGTTCTGTTAGAAATTCCACAGCGTGCAGACAGCACCGTTTACTCGCGGGGAAATACCAATCGAAGCAGTGACGTCAGGCCGCGTTTAGCGGATTCAAACGATTACGATAATTTCGCACGGATTTTTGAGGCATAAGCCTTTTACGGAATGTTATGCAACTTTGCATACTGATTTTTAATGTCATAATGAATGATTTTATGAGAAGTAGGCACGTTTTATTTTTTTGTGTACATTTCTATTGCGAGGTTCTGAATAAAGCTTTCCTTTCAATAAATTAGTTTGAAAATGTTATCGATAATTATTTACATTTATTTCAACTATACTTTTCAAAATCTTAATAAAATATATTTACATTTACTGGGTGTTGCAGTTTCTATGTCACACAGAATATGTTTTCTCATAAATAATATTTATACCTTTTGTAAATGATTTATTGTGGGAAAATATCTTTTATATGTAGAGGTATGGGGGATTTCTTCGAAATATCGATAAGTTATATATCGATATTTTCTCTTTAGTTCAATCTCCCTAACTAATATTAAAAGTATCACTCCTTTACACAATATTTCTTCCTGGAGGGATATTAAAAACGAAAAAAAAATACATTCTTCTCTGACAATAAAGCGAAAAAAAAACAGAATGGTATCGTCTGTTTTCGATAAAATTGTTTGAAAAATTCAGAAGACAAAAAATAAATGTCAAGGTATTTATTTGGAGTTATTGATGATGTCGAGAGAGGCCTTTCGGAAAAAGGAACAAAGAAAATAAGCTGTCATTTTTCTTCTCCTTTGGGAAAACGGCAAGAAAAAACGCGGTAATGTGACAAGATTATAAGGAAATTTATTATAATATACAGTTCAAGTCAAATAATTTGCATTAATACATTGATTCTGTGTCTGTAATATTTTAGGTAGAGGTAGATTGTGGTTTGTAGATTTTATGTGGATTATACAGGGTTGTTCACGACATACGACACGGAGTATTGTAGCTAAACGATGAGATTTTTACAAATTGTAAGTTTGGGGTTCGTTGAAGGACTATTAGAGCTACAATTTAAAAATATTTTTACAAGATACAGAGTGTCCCAAATAAATAAAAAATATCAAAGTTGTTTTTTTTAAATGAAACACCCTGTATATTATTACATTTTTAGTTTCTACGATTAAAATAAAGGTAAATTTGATTAAGGTTTATTATACTTAAACATTACGTTTTTGAAATATTTTCAATTTTGTGAAATTGCAGTAAAAATTTTAAAGCTTTATTTCTCCAAGGGTATCAATGTTTTTAATACTAAATATTTAATGAAGTTTATTTATTGATCAGTTATTGTGTTGCAATAATAAAAATAATACTACTTTATAGAGAGTGTCTAAAAATTTACTTTAAATAATTATTAACTTCAAACGGCAACAACTTCTTTAATTTAAATAGAATGCCCTGTATATTTTAGGAGAATCAGATGCACAATTAAATTGTCTATCAAATTGTATTATACCATTTTTTACCTATCCCTTCAAGTTTTCGTAGAAAATGCATTTTCTTATAATTTAGACCTCATTTTTATCAATATATCTATGGAATATTGACATTTTAGATTGTTTTTAAAGCAACAAATGTACAAAATGTACAGACTAGTAATATTATCGTTTTTAGCAAAACGATAATATTACTAGCCCATTTGTATGCAAAAAGAAGACTATTTAAATCTTTATAAAAGAGTATACTATTAATTAAATATAACACCATTATTTTCGCCCATATACTAATTAATTACATACTTAATTGTGTTCGCTAATAAATTATTATAAATAAATGTGGATTTGAGTCAGAAATCAATATAATAATAAGTTATCAAATTAAAGTCTCTGTTGATATAAATAAGCATTTATTAAAAAATGAAATATCATTTTTAAGGTGTTACTTTTTATCACACTGTCTAATGCCCATACAATATTCAGTTTTTTAGTATTTGGAGCAATTATTATTAATCAACGCAAAGAGTCAGTTAATGTAGTTTGAATACTGGAATCATATTAATTGATCCTCTTTAACAAATATTTAAACAGTTTTTTTTTAATTTTTTAATGAAATAAATGAATTATACCGACAATATTAGTATCTGTACTCTTTAAAAATTTGGTACATCTGTAAAAATAATCTAAAATGTCAATAGTCCATGGGTATATTGATAAATAAGTTCTAAATTACAAGAAAATGCATTTTCTACGGAAACTTAAAGAGATAGGTAAAAAATGGTATAATATAAGTTGATAGAGAATTAAATTGTGCATCTGATTCTCGTAAAATATACAGGGTGTTCCATTTAAATTAAACAAGTTATTGCCGTTTGAAGCAAATAATTATTTAAAATAAATTTTTAGACACTCTGTATAAGGTAGTATTATTTTTATTATTGCAACACAATAACTGATCAGTAAATAAACTTCAGTAAACATTTAGTATTAAAAACTTTGATACCCTTGGAGAAATGAAGCCTTAAAATTTTAACTGCAATTTCACAAAATTGAAAATATTTCAAAACCGGTAAGGTTTAAGTATAATAAACCTTAATCAAATTTACCTTTATTTTAATCGTAGAAACTAAAAATGTAATAATATACAGGGTGTTCCATTTAAAAAATACAACTTTGATATTTTTTACTTATTTGGGACACTCTGTATCTTGTAAAATTATTTTTAAATTGTACCTCTAATAGTCCTTCATCGAACCCAAAACTTACAATTTGTAAAAATCTCATCGTTTAGCTACAATACTCCGTGTCGTATGTGGTGAACAACCCTGTAGATATATTGTGTCCTCTTTTCCCTGAGTTATAACGCATCATACAGTCTTAGGGCTTTGAAAAAAGCCAGTATCTGAGACTGTTTTACGGTCCATCTCCGATATCAGTCATACCAAAGTTTATGGTAAGAATGGTTGTCGTCTCGGCGCACAAGTTCTGAAAAATTTCCTCGAGTATCTTAGACTGTTGAATGACAATTCTCCAACTCTTCATTCTTCAAATCACTGAAAATATACAGGGTGGTCCAAACTGTATTCCGGAAATTTCGGCAGCTTATTCTGCAGATAAAACTAAGTAAAAAAGTTCGTATAAATGTATGTCCTAAAATGCTTAGTTTCGGAGATACAGGGTGTAGAAGTTTCATTCTTATTTTGATTTTTTCCAAATAATTTGTGAAGTAACGTAAATATTTGGATGAAAATTGGTGCCTGGAAGTTTTTTTACATGAGAAATTTGATTTTGATGTTAATATGACTCCTACTTGCCGAAGGCACCATTTACATATTTTTAACTAGTTTGAAGAGTAATAACTTTTAGTCCGTACCTGTATAAAACTACTGAGTAATAAAATATACATGTACGACACTTTTTACGTAAAAAAGATCCCTTGGGAAAAATCGCTACGAGTAATAGTTCTCGAGATATTTGGAATCGAAATTATCAATACCTGTCATTATTGACATAAATTAAACATGTTGACTAAATAGTTAGTAGCCTGAAATCATAAATTTGAAATGTTTTTGTGCCAAAAGTTCAACAGAAACTGTGTTCAACAGAAACTGTGTCATTTCTTCGTAGAAAAATTTATGATTAATTTAAAAAAAATAAAAATTTCTCGAATTTATTATTTCATTCAAATAACTATCTACTCAACGTGTTTTTGTCAATAATGACATGTATTAACCATTTCCATTCTAAATACCTTGAGAACGATTACTCGTAGCGATTTTTACCAATAGATATTTATTACGTAAATAATCACGGAAATGTATATTTTTTCACTCAGTACTTTTATACAGGTACGGACGAAAAGTTATTACTCTTCAAAACAGTTAAAACTCATGTAGATGGCGCCCCCTACAAATAAGAGTTATATTGACGTCAAAATCAAATTTCTCATGTCAAAAAACTCCCAGGCACTAATTTTCATCCAAATATTGACGTTATTTCAGAAATTATTTGGCAAAAATCGAAATAAATATGAAACTTCTACACTCTGTATCTCCAAAACTAAGCATTTCTCAAGCTCTAATTTTTTAAGTAAAATATAATAATTGATACAAATATCTGTAACCTGTACTTGTAACAATTTAAATAAAACTCGATCACTATTATTACGATTATTTTTTATTTTTATAGTACAACGCAGTAGCTGAAAATAATAGATAACCCTAGGAAGGAAATAAAAGGGAACATAAAGGGGAAAATTCCAACAGACACAATGGCTTTTTAACGTTTCCCCAGTCAGTCATCGCATCGATTCCGGCAAAGAGTATTCTCGAACCGAAAGGGCAGGAAATTGGCCATCCAGATCCGTAATTGTGTTCGCAGCGAAATTATATCGTTTTTCCATTTCTATATCTCCTCTATCCAGACCGTGCTTTTCGATAGTATTGGAAAGGTTTAATATTCAGAATCGATAAAAAGAAATAGATATTTCCGTTTTGCCAAAGATCCTGTCATTATTAGGAATGTTTGTATTTTGTAAAATATCGATATTAAAAGTATCGATATTTTTAAAATATCGATATATTTTGTACATTTCTATGTACTATTTTTATATTGTTTTTAGCGTTTTCACATGTCATTGATCTAATTTTTATTATAAAATATAATATTTTCGACCTGAAAAGCCGAAAATTAGCCATCCAGATTTGTAATTGTGTTTGTTGCGAAATTATATCGTTTTTCCATTTCTATATCTCCTCTATCCAGACCGTGCTTTTCGATAGTATTGGGAAGGTTTAATATTCGGAATCGACAAAAAAACAAATAGATATATATTCCCGTTTTGCGAACGATTTTGTAGTTATTAGGAATGTTCGTATTTTTGAAAAATATTGATTTTGAAAGTATGTAGCATTTTTTAATTCCTTTAATAAAATTGAATTTAAAAATCTATTTTTATTTAAATTTCTTAGTATTGGCGCCATCTATTTGCTAGATGCCAAAGATACCAAACTCCATTTGTTACAGGTCACTTGTTTCGATATTTAATTTTTATTAGCGCATCTATTCGCTAGATGTCAAACTTCATTTCTTACAGTTTACTTGCCTTGTTTATTAGCGCCATCTATTCGCTATATGCCAAACTTCCTTAATTGCATTTCACTTGTCCCAATCTCACGTCGCTGTGGATTGCGATTTTCTGTTCTAATGATTTCGATCATATGATATCACTTTTTTCTCTCATTTTGTCTGTGGTGAATAGGGTTTTTTTTGTTTTTTGGTTCTGAAACGGAGAAGAAGCTCTTTTTTCTGGGAATTTGGATCTGAAGAAGACGCGTTTCGGCGTCCGACAAATTTTCCAGTGAAAAGCACTCTGAATCCACTTTTCGATTTCGATTGCATGGGTATCCGATTTGGAGATTTGAAAACCTTGTAAAGTATGCAATCCAGAGTATAGATCGTATTTGTTTGCTTTCTTTTTGGAATGATCACCTTATTCCGTTTTTTATTTCGTTTATTTGAGTATTTAATTACTGGTTTGGATCGGCATATGGTTTGAATATATTTATGTAAAGCTGAATTTCAGACCAAAACTACCCCATGGTATTCAGTAACTACCACATGATACTCAGTAATTACCACATGGTATGCAGTTATAATGCAGTAATTATTGTATGTTTCACCCACTTTCATTTTGTGTGGACCTATGCAGACCTTAAGACAATGTTCCTGACATTACAATCGTTCTTTTGGCTGATATCGAAGACTTCTCCTGCCATAGTCATCTGCATCCACTTCTGTTAGTCTGGAGAATACCTACCTGTTTACATCATAAGAAACTATATACAGATAAGTCTTAAGTTTGATACACAAGGTACGCTTTTATTTTATAATTTTTGAGACAACAGATTTAATAACCTGGTAAATTATCACTATTTATCCCACATATTGTAGTCAAAATTATTTTTTTATTTAACGTTATAAGTTATAATTTGATTCGTACAGTACACTCTTACTTAGCTATGATATTTTATATGAAAACTATTAACACGTATTCATTTTAAAAGTTTTTGTACACGACATGTTTCGAAACATCATCGTATTGAGACATGCATAAATTTCACCTGTTTTTATTAAGTAGCTTACTTAATTCAAAGAATACAGTTACTGAATTCGAATCTAATTAAAATAACTTGCGGTTTTATTGGGATCACTGTGACTAATTCATGATATTTGTGTTTGTTTTCAATAAATGTTTAATGTAGGATAGTTATTTCTGACTTTTATTCCTGATAAACATAATAGACCCTTAATGCTGCTGATTACTTTATTTTAGCTATGTTGTGATATCATTTCTTTTTGGTTTCTTACTTTACCACTCTCATAAACAAAGTAAGTGGCGCCCTTTTCACTGTCTTTGACCATACCTATTTGAATTCTTAACATCAATATTAAAATCTCTGCAGCCTATATATTATCATTTTTTTTTCATTTTAATATTTAACAACATTACAAAGTCACTGTGAGTCAGAAGCCTTACCTACGAACCCAGCTTTCCTCTAACCCTGAGCAACGGATTCTTTTTTCATTCTATTTGGGTAACGACAGAAAAGTCGTCACAAGTATCGCTATTTT
Source organism: Sitophilus oryzae (assembly GCF_002938485.1). Lineage (NCBI taxonomy): Eukaryota > Metazoa > Arthropoda > Insecta > Coleoptera > Curculionidae > Sitophilus > Sitophilus oryzae. The sequence continues at coordinate 1,395,950 of NW_022146167.1, forward strand.
TTAAAATATCGATATATTTTGTACATTCCTAATAATATTTTTGTATTGTTTTGAACGTTTTTAGAGTTATTTATTCTAAAAAAGAGTATCTTTTCGACTTGAGACGCCGTAAAATGTCCAGCTATATCCGTAATTGTGTTTGTTGGGAAATTATATCGTTTTTCCATTTCTATATCTCCTCTATCCAGACCGTGCTTTTCGATAGTATGGGAAGGTTTAATATTCAGGATCGATAAAAAGAAATTCTGTATTTTTAAGAAATATGGATACTGAAAGTATCGATATTTAAAAAAATATCGATATATTTTGTACATTCCTAATAATATTTTATATTGTTTTTAGCGTTTTTACATGTCGTTGATCTAATTTTTATGCTAAAAAATTTTTTTTTTCCACCTGAAAAGCCGAATATTAGCCATCCAGACTTGTAATTGTGTTTGGTTTGGTTTGGTTTGGATGTGAAATTATATCGTTTTTCCATTTCTATATTTCCTCTATCCAGACCGTGCCTTTCGATAATATTGGGAAGGTTTAATATTCAGAATCGATAAAAAGAAATATATATTTCCTTTTTGCCAACGATCCTTTCGTTTTTATGAATGTTCGTATTTTTGACAAATATCGATATTGAAATTATCGATATTTTTTTTTTAATATCGTTATGTTTTGTACATTCCCAATAATATTTTTATATTGTTTTAGCGTTTTTAGATGCCATTGATCTAATTTTTATTAGGAATACTCTTATTTAAAAGAAATATCGATACTGGACGATATCGATCTTTATATCATTATATCGATATTTTGATATATCGATATATTTTTACATCCCTAGTCATGCTGTCATTTTGTACGTAGTAAATATAGATAATAGATAAACTTTTTCACCAATGGAAATTGTATTTCGTGATCAAAAAAACAATATTGTCTATAATTACATATTTCTATCGATAAATCGCCGGGACATTACTCTTTTATCGCACGAGTTTGATCTCGTTCGCCACAATCAAAACACATAAATCTCGAGTCACAGTCGACATTTGGCCAATATAGTTTCTGCAGATATAGCCACGCTCCATATACATATCGTTAACAAGTATTTTTATTGCAGCAATATGATGACGTAAGCGCGGTCATAACATAGTGGTGTAGTTTGTTCGTAAAACAGTCGTCAATTTTTTTGCTTTGAAATGGTACAACTTTATATACTAGATTTTATATAAGTATATTTACCTAGTCTTGAAGAATTTTAATTTATTTCTTCTTCCATTTTTTTGGTGTTTGAGTTATAACATTTACGTGCGTTACATACGTGCAGCAGTGTTTTCCGCGGCATATTTATTTTACAGTGTACACTTATACGCGGTTTTATTAATTCTATATTAGATAGAAAAGCTTTTTATGTTTGTAACTCAATACCAGAACAATGGAGAATAAGATGAGAAACAGCAACATAGATATTAGTAATGAAATAACTTCGGACTTCCATTGTCTTTATTTATTTGGATTATCTGTCGAAATATAGAAAATATTTAGAAAAGTGGACAACCTCAAAAATTATTACGCGTAAAAAACTATTTGTTATACGTATAAAAAATATTTGTTACACGTAAAAAACAATTTTATTATTTTTTTATTTTAAGCGTATAAAACTATTTGTTAAACGTAAAAAACAATTTTTACGTATAAAAATCTGTTTGATACATGTAAGAAACTATTTGTTACATATGAAAAAATATTTTTTACCCTTAAAAAATATTTCTTACAGGTAAAAAATTATATTTTACATGAAAAAAAAAACTATTTGTAACGCACAAACATCTCTTTTTTAGGCGTAAAAAATATTTGTTACACGTAAAAAGCTATTTGTTACACGTAAAAACTATTTTTATGCATAAAACACTATTATTTACGCGTAAAACCTATTTTTACTCCTAAAAAACTATTTGCTACACGCAAAAAACTATTTTTACATATAAAATCTATTTTTTGCGAATAAAAAACTATTTGTTACACGCAGAAAACTATTTGTAACGCGCAAACACTCCTTTCTTACCCGTAAAAAATATTGTTACATGTAAAAAGCTATTTGTTACACGTAAAAACTATTTTTTACGCATAAAAACTATTTGCTACACGTAAAAAACTATTTTTACATATAAAAAGCTATTTTTTGCGTGTAAGAAACTATTTATTATACGTAAAAAACTATTCGTTACACACAAAAAGTTATTTTTTACGTGTAAAATACTATTTGCTACACGCAAAAGCTATTTTTACGTATAAAAAATTGTTTTTACCTGTAAAAAACTATTTGTTACACGTAAAAAACTATTCGTTACACACAAAAAGTTATTTTTTGCGCGTAAAAACTATTTTTGAAGCATAAAAATACATTTTTCTTAAAAAAAATATTTTTTTTACATGTAAAAAACTATTTTTTAGGTTTGTTTGAATTCTCGCGTGAAACGAGACTCCTGTATTTTTAAAACCGAGTCCAAACAAAGGGACGATGCAGTAATGACGCATTCTAATACATGTCTATAATAGAATAGGTTTAAAACATCTGTGAAAGGCTTCCTCAAACTTTTCCCAAACTCTTTCAATTAGTGATGAAATTCGCAAACGACCTATGGCTGCGCTCGTCACCTCCTCTCTCCAATTGGTGGAACACAGAAACTGCGAACTAGTTTTAAATTTTTAAATAGGGAAAAGTCTCCTTCCGCGCTGCTTTTCGTGTGATTTTCCTTTCAAAAGGACCAAGCTCGTTAAAAAGGGAATTTTTGAGTGGTTAGGCAAGCAAAGAAAGATGCGGGATTGAAGTTGACGTGGTGGTTTTGAATTGTAATTGCATATTTTTTGAATAGAGTAACAAAAATTGAATTATGTATATTATGGTTTATGTTTGAATTTGCCGTGTATTTGTGAGCAGTCCACGTGTTTATCAAAAATATTCATATTTTGATATTTTAATACAAATTTTGTGAAAGTGTTTAAAATTAAAAACTATTGGTTACACGTAAAAAACTATTTTATTAATTTTTTATTTTATGCGTATAAAACTATTTGTTATACAAACTATTTTTTAAACCTAAGAAACAATTTTTTACTTGTAATATTTTATACCATTTTTTAAACATATAAACTATTTATTACACGTTAACAAATTATTTGTTACTTATCTTAAAAAACGGTTTTTTAAAAGTAAAAAACTATTTTCTACCTGTAAAAAAAATATTTCTTAAGTGTAAAAAACAACGTGTAGAAAACTATTTATCACTTTAAAAAAACTATTTTTTACGCATCAAAAACTATCTTTATGGATAAAAAACTATTTATTACGGGTAAAAAACTCTTTATCACTTTTAAAAAACAATATTTTCGTATAAAAAAACTACTTTTATGCTTAAAAAACCATTTATTTCGTGTAAAAAACTATTTATTACTTTTAAAAAACTATTTTACGTGTAAAAACTATCTTTTACGGGTAAAAAACTGTCTTTTCCGTGTAAAAACTATTTTTTACGTTTAAAAATATATTTTTATGTGTAAAAATCTATCTTTTACGTGTAAAAAACAATTTTTTACTTGGAAAAACTATTTTTAGGTGTAAAAAACTGTTTGTTATATGTAAAAAAATGATTTTTTACGCGTAGAAAACTATTTTCGACGCCTAAAAAACCACTAGAAGCAAAAAAAACTATTTTCACACGTAAAACTATTTTTTACACGGAAAAACTATTTGTTACGCGCACAAAAACTAGTCTTTACGTGTAAAAAACTATTTATTGCACGTAAAAAACTATTTTTTAACGTGTAAACAACTATTTTTGACGCGTAAAAAAACATTTTTTTATTTATTACTTTTTCAACATTTCAAAATATACTTTTTTAAACATGTTATACAAAACTTTCAATTTAATAGCTGTTAGTAAGAAATTTGACTCAAATATGTATACACAACTTTTTTGCATTTCTTTTCTAATTCCTTTTGAACTTGTTTTTTTATTGGAATATTGTACTGCTTTGGAACAAGGATTTTTGGACCAAGGACAGCCGCACATTAATTCATCCGCCATGTTCAAGATGCCATTAGTTTGATCAACATTCAACAGTGAATTGAGAATGAAATTCATTATTGAAGAGGAACTAAATAATTTTAGGTAAATTATACATTTTTTTAGAATCAAATAACCACCTAATATTATTGTTTTTTGTAAAATAATGTAGATTAAATGATTAATTTTAAATAAAATATTTTAGCGCGCTATTTGCTTCTCTGTTATGCAACTAAAAATACATCAATAATTTACATTATTTTTATTCATGCAACCATAAATACCCTTACGTGTATATAGAGTTGCCTATTTAAAGTTATAGAAGTGATACCGTATGATTAAAAAAAGGGTCGTCCAGTTGGCTTGGAAATTGAACATCGATGACATTCTCCATATAATTTTACATAATATAAAATGACAACAATATTCATTTCATAGCCCTCGTTGACGCCGTTTTTTTTTCGATCATATGTAATTTTTAATGGAGCTTGTAAGTGAATAATAAATTAATTATTTCTTTATATTTTTCTTACAGGACCAAGGCTTTCCAGAAGGGTATCCAGAAGATGCATTTACCTCAACATAGACATCAACGTGTCCATCAGCACCTTGGATTTTAATATACTTTTTATATTAGTATTGTTAATAAAAAATAATTTGTTAATAAACAGTAATTAAAAAAAAGAAATGTTTTATTGAAATATAATATATTAGGAATACTGTCTAATCATGAACTAACAGAAAGTAATTTAATTATCACAAAAATAATGTATTTTAATACGAAAAAACCTAACAAGTCGTTCAGGAATAGACAGTATTTTTAATGAAAATAATACCTACCTTGACCTCCTGGCTGTTATGCACTCCTGTTACAAATCCATGATATTTCAAATCTTAGAAAAATGGCATGAAAAATGTTAAGTATATACCTCCTCGCTCTTATGTACTCCTGATACAAATCCACGAAAATTTAGCTGTTAACAAAAATTGAACGAACATTTTTTAATAATTTTCCAAAATTACCGATTTCTATCAGGGACACATAAGCGTGAAGAGATATGATTTACCTAGTGATTCTTATGTACCCTGATACAAGTCCCAGAAAATTTACTTTTTGACAAAGCTTGCACAAAATTTTTTTAAACCAGGTCAAAAACCGCCGATTTTTATCAGGAATGCATAAAGCTGACGAGGTAAACGGTAAATTTAGTACCACATATAAATATAGCATCGATCAACGATATTTCTGCTATCTCTAGCACTTTGAACTCGTTTCCAAACTTCAACCCTTAATATCTCGGAAACTATAAGGGGAGAGGAACGGAAGTCGGCATTCGATAGGCATTTCAACCCTCTATATAAGGGCGCAAAACGAGGCGCGATCGGAAAAAAAAAATTTTTGGCGAAAAATGAGGTAAGGGGTTAACCTTCCTTCATCTTTGCCCAAAAATTTTTTTTGTCTCCGATCATCCCCTAAATTTGCACCCTTATAGAGAATTTAATTCCCTATCGATTGCCGTCTTCCGTTCCTCGATATCTCTTATAGTTTGAAAGTTATGGCCGTTTTTCCAAAAAATCTAACTGTTCTAACTCGTTGGTCGGGTACTCTAAAATTTGCTAGGCGGAAATTATTTTTGGCAGCTTTTGTTCAAAATGAGAAATCTTGAATTATTTTCAGGAACATATGAGTGCGAGGAGGTATATTTCGGTACCAGGAAGTAAGCAGTTGCATTCACCATTTATTTGAAAATATTTCATTTAAATATCTGACCATTTACCAAGTCAAGTATGTTCAGACAAACTTTTTTTTCAGTATCTGATACTGTTGGATTTTGATCAGGATTATATAATATATAAAATACTGTCTATTCCAGAACAAGTTGCTGAGTTGCTTAGTATTAGAATTAGAATATATTTGTGATAATTAAATGTCATTTTCTATCTGTTCACGAATAGACAGTAGATTATAATATACAGTATGATCGAAAAAAAAAACGGCGTCAGCGATGGCTATGAAATGAAGATCGCTGTCATTTTATATGAAAGTTTATATGGGAAATATGATCGATCGTCATTTCCTAGCCAACTGGATAGCGTTTTTTCCGATCATACGGTATTTTAGTCAAATAAAAAACGAATTTATTATGAAATATTATTTATTGATATATTATATTTTATTAACAATAATAATATTAAAAGTATATTCAATCCAAGGCATTGATGGACATGCTGATGTCTATGTTGAGGTAAATAAATCTTCTGGGTACCCTGCTGCAAAGTCTTGGTTCTGTAAGAAAAAGATAAATAATTAATTAATGTAAGTATTTCTGTAAGAAAAAGATAAATAATTAATTAAGTTTGATTAAAAACTATTACTTTTACAATATGATCGAAAAAAACGGCGTCAGCAATGGCTAATAAATGAAGGTTGCTGTAATTTTATATGTCAAATGATATAGGGAATGTCATCGATCATCATTGTTAAGCCAAGATGGACGTCGTTTTTTTTCAATCATACGATATAACTTTCAATAACAAGTAAAAATTTATTTATTACACGTTAAAAACTATTTGTTACTCGTAAAAAACTATTTTTTACGTGTAAAGAACTATTTTTACGTGAAAAAAACTATTTTTTACACGTAAAGAACTATTTTAAGCACAAAAAACTATTTTTAAGTGTAAAAAACTATTTTATACACGTAAAAAACTATTTTATACACGTAAAAAACTATTTATTATTATTAAAAAAACATTTTTACGTCTAAAAAACTATTTATAACACTTAAAAAAATATTTTTACATGGAAAAAAACATTTTCTACATGTAAAAAACTATTTATTACAGGTAAAAAACTATTTTACGTGTAAAAAAACACTTATCACACGTAAAAACTATTTTTACGCGTAAAAAAACATTTATTAAGTGTAAAAAACTATTTTTTACGCGAAAAAACTATTTTTACGTGTAAAAAACTATTTATTAAGTATAAAAAACTATTTTTTACGCGAAAAAACTATTTTGACGCGTAAAAAACATTTTTTTAATTTATTAGTTTTTCCACATTTCAAACTATTAAACACACTATTTCTTTTACAATATATCGAGAAAAAAAACGGCGTCAGCGATGGCTAATAAATTAAGATTGCTGTCATTTTATATGTAAAATTATAAGGGGAATGTCATCGATCATCAATTTCAAGCCAGCTGGACGTCGTTTTTTTCCGATAATACGATATAACTTTAAATAACCAGTAAATTGATAGGTTATATAAAATATTATAAGATATATAAGAATCTGCGCAACATAATGGACTTTTTTGAAGTGAAACTTTTTTTGACGGACAGAAGGACAGACTGACCGACGGACAGACAGACAGAAATTTTTTAAGTAATACAAGGAAAAAAAACATGGTAGTTATAATAATTAAAAAACTATTAAAAACTAAATTCAAAAATTTAGTGCTTTTATAGGCAACTCTATATACACCTTAAGGTATTTATGGTTGCCTGAAATAAAAATAATGTAAATTGTTAAGACATTTATAGTTGCATAAAACTAAAATAAATTGAGCGCCAAAATATTATATTTGAAATTAATCATTTATATCTATATATTATACAAAATACAATAATTATTAGTTATTTATTAAACATATTCGGCTTAAAACATATACCTTTTAGTAAAATTTACCTAAAATTATTTAGTTTCCTATTCAATGTTGAATTTCATTCTCAATCCACTGTTGAATTTTGAATTTAATCCACCTAATGGTATGTTGAAGAGGGTAGTTGAATTGAAGTGCAGCTGTCCTAATGCATTGTTGGCAATATTCAGCAAAAGGATAAATGTACTGCACTGGCATTGTATACATCCATCGATTTGTTGTAGAAAATCTGTAACAAAAATAAATAAATAGTATTACATTTCATTATAACTTATGTCTACATATTTTAGAAAATACAATAATTACTGGTAAAAAAATAGTTTCTTACGCGTAAAAAACATTTTTTACACGAAAAAATAGATTTTACAAACAAAAAATAGTTTTTTACAAGTAATAAATAGTTTTTTACCTGTAAAAAATAGCTTTTTACCTGTAAAAATAGTTTTTAAAGTGTAACAAATAGCTTTTTACACGTAAAAATAGTTTTTTAAACGTAAAAAATAGTTTTTACTCATAGAAAATCGTTTTTTACACATAATAAATAGTTTTTTAGGTGCAAGAAATAGTTTTTACGTATAAAAAATAGTTTTCTCCGTGTTTCCCATTTCTACATGTATCAAGTACTTTTTTACACGTAAAAATTGTTTTTTTACACTTAAAAAATTGTTTTTTACGTGTAAAAAATAGTTTTTCGAAGGTAAAAAATCTTTTTTTACATGTAACAAATAGTTTTTTACATGTAACAAATTGATCTTTACACGTAACAAATAGTTTTTTACACAAAAAAATAGTTTTTTACTTGCAACAAATATTTTTTTACATAAAATAAATAAATAAAAAATAATGTTTTACGCATAAAAAATTAATTTTTTTATACGTAAAAATAGTTTTTTACGTGTAACAAATAGTTTTTTTATGCGTATAAATAGTGTTTTACGCATAAAAAATAGTTTTTTAGGTGTAACAAATAGTTTATTTTTAAAAAAAATTAACCACTCTGTAATACACAAGACCAGGAACAATTGTTCGTTGATATATACGTTTTGTTTTGTCCGAAAATACACCCACTGCTTTGTCCTTTTCCGCATTAACCAGCAGGTCGTTAACAAACAACGCACCAAGGGCAAAGCAGCTTGTTCGCGGCCGAAGTAAATTCTGAAATATGGACCAAGTTGTGTGGAACGGACTCACTCCCTTTAAAGTTTTGTTCCTCGAATTTGAGAGACACGCTCTGCTTTACCAGCATGGGAAAGGGGGAGTCAAAGTTGGAGGAAATGGAAAGCATCAGGCTTTAGTTTGACTAGCTGGGATAGGTATGTGAGATTTGAAAAAAAAATTGTGTGCGCAAATTTGAAGTGAAACTTCTTACTAACAGCTGTTAAATTGAAGGATTTAAAGGACATGTTTGAAAAATTGTAGTTTAAAATGTTGACAAAGTAATAAATTAAAAGATATATTTTTTTCCGCGACAAAAATAGTTTTTGCACGTAAAAAATAGTTTTTTACTTGTAACAAATAGTTTTTTACATGTAACAAATAGTTTTTTACGTGTAGTAACAAATAGTTTTTTTACGTGTAACAAATAGTTTTTTAGGGGTAAAAAATAGTTTTCTTCGTGTAACAAATAGTATTTTACGTGAAACAAATAGTTTTGTACACGTAATAAATAGTTTTTTACCTGTAGTAAAAACTATTTTTTTCGACATAATATTTTTGACATTCTCGATATAATATTGTGGACATATTTTACATTCTTGGCATGACATTGTCGACATTCTCGACATAGTACTGTCGTCATATGAGAAACAAATCGGGAACAAAACAAAAAACGGCAACAAAAATGATACAAAACAGGTACAAAACGGCAAAAAAATGATACTGTCGACGTACCCTACATTCTCGACTTGACATTGTCGACATTCTCGACATTATATTTTCAACATTCTCGATATAATATTGTCGACATATTTTACATTCTCGACATGGCCTTGTCGACATTCTCGACACGATAATGTCATTCTCGACATTACATTTTCGACATTCTCGATATAATATTGTCGACATATTTTACATTCTTGACATGACATTGTCAACATTCTCGAAATAATATTGTCAATATTCTCGTCATGGCATGTCATGGCATTAATTATTTAATAATGTAAGAAAAATAAGTTTTTTTTCGAAAAAAATTTTAATCTAAAGGACCTCGGCATCTGAAGTTCATTAAACACAAGGGTAAAAAACGATGTTATTATGGTTTTTTGCATCTGTAAAAAACTGAAAAAAAAAACAATTCCGTAGTCGTTTAATTTTCTCAGTCGTTTTAATTTCCTCTCGCGTTTCCTAATGTCCCGTTTACAAGTTTCTCCCTCCCCACCAAAGGCGTATCTACGGGAATAGAAAAAGGCAATAAAAAAAGATCAAATTCAACCAAACTAAAACATTAATAACTTCCAATGCGGTTGGGCTTTTTCCGGAATTATGTCGCCAAATATTATTTATTCAAATTTATTATTATTTTCTTTTATTTTTTTTTCAAATAAAATACAGTGTGTTGCATATAAGAAACTTTATTTTATACAGGGTCCGGCAATAGTGCGTCGGGCATCTGTAGCTCATAGAATAATATACTTGAGAATTTTGTTTTAGTGCAAACCTAAAGTATGTACCAGGATGTATTTCAGGAAAATATTTTAACTTCTAAATGGTGGCTCAAAAAAGTGTGAGTGGACGTGGATGATTTTTTTTAAATGGAACACCCTGTATATTATTGCATTTTTGGATTCCTTTCAGATCACTTTACATACACCTAAGATATAAATAAATATATTTCGATAGTTTCAGAGATATTAAAAAATAAATAAAAAATATATATTTTTCAGCCCTTCTTAAAAAAACTAGTAAAAATACAAAAACTGTTCTGAAATCAAAACTATATTAGGTATTTACTTTAGATAGTCTGTACTTACTTTGCTATAAATATGTAGAATATCGTGAATTATACAGGATGTTCAAAATTCTACGCCAAACTTTCTAAAATATAAAATAATTTTTCTTCGTTTTTTTTAAGCGGAACACCCTGTATATTATTTTTTTATTAGATGGAGAGTTTAAAAATGAACATTTTTTGTATTTAGAGTATTTCAAAATTCTTAACGGTTTCGCAGATACACGCAGTATTATTTCATATGGCGCTTTCAATGGTAAAATACGAGAGATAAATCATTGGGTGGCTTTGATAAAAATTTACTGTGGAAAATGCCATATGAAATATAAAACCGCAAATATCTGCGAAACTGTTAAAAATTTTGAAATACTGTAAATACAAAAAATGTTCATTTTTTAATTCTCCGTTGCTGATTGAATTGGAGCCAGAAATGGCTCAAAACGAAATAAGTAAATTACCAACAGCAACAGATAGTCAGGCTGAGGCGACAAACGCCATATCCAAACTACTTTTATTTAAATCCCGAATAACTTATGAAAAGGAATACAAAAATTTTCAAAAATGGGAGCAATTAAAAAACGTGAGAGAAGAAATAAAGTTTTTAACGTATCCTCGCTGTTAAAGTATCATTTAATCTACCCTTGCGGTTAAAGTACTATTTTATCTACTATTTTTGATACATACAAGGCGATTTTAACAGTTGCTATGAAAAAAAAATAATTAAATTAACTTTTCAATGTTTTACAATCTTCGGTGCCCATAAAAAAGCTTAGGTCCGCCTCTGCGCCTCGCCAAAGATTAAAGCTCTGGCAAAACGTAAACAGGAGCACGTTAGGTCGCGTCTGGACCGGAAATGTGCCGCGCCAACGAATCTGGAAAAAGTAAATTATACGGATTCGCAATTAGCGAAGTAGTAGGCGACGTTTCGGCGCTTCGGGCGGTCAGTTTTCAGGAATAATTGCGTTAAGGTGCCGTTCCGTAAGACGCTTTCAGCTAAATTCGTAGAAAAAGTGCACTATACTCAGAAATAGATGTTTTTCGGTGTTAGATAGAGTAAACATCCAAATGTTTAGGATAAACTAGGTAAAACCTAGAGAGAAAAACTATTCTTAGAAGAGATTATTTCCCTTATTTCACTTTTGTGCTTATACGACCATGAAGCATTTTTGTTTTGTTTTTATTTTGCAATGTTTACTAGATATATTTTTTCATTTCGATTGTTTAAATGTATTTATGACGCGCTAATTCATGATCATATAGGGCCGAGGGTTGAAGAAAAATGTCAGCTAAATTCGCATTATACAGGGTGGTCCCAATTGCAGGTAAAAATAGGTAAAAAAGTTCCTACAGATGTATTTAAAAAAATGCTTCGTTTACAGTTTGCTATATACGTTTTCGATACAGGATGTAGAAATCTCATTTTTATTTCGATTTTTTCATAATAGCTTCTGAACTAATGCCTATATTTGGATGAAAATTGGTGTCTGGGTGTTTTTTAACGTGGGAAATTTGATTTTGATATCAATATGACTCCTACTTGTAGAGGGCGCCACCTACATATTTTTAACTGGTTTAAAACGTAATAACTTTTCGTCCGTACCTGTATAAAACTACCGAGTAAAAAAATATACAATTACGATATTTTTTACGTAAAAAAAGTCTTTTGGTAAAAATCGCTACGAGTAATGGTTCTCGAGATATTTGGAATCGAAATTATCAATACCTGTCATCATTGACATAAATTAACACGTTGACTAAATAGTTATTAGACTGAAATCATAAATTTGAAATGTTTTGTGCCAACAGTTCAACAGAAACTCTTTTATCATCATTTTTTCGCAAAAACATTTATACATAATTAATATAAAAAAAAATTCCCCAATTTATTATTTCAGTCAAATAACTATCTTCAACGCGTTGTAACGAAAATATTTTCGTTACATTTTTCCTTTTATATCGTTTATCCGTTTTTTTATATATTATCGATTTTTTGCGGAACCTCGATAGTGGTACACATCACTAGCGATGGTTGTTAGTTTAAATTGTTTAAATATTTTATATATTTTCTGGTTGCCTATGGGTTACCGATAATAATTTGTTTATTTTAATGAAAACGAAGGTTTATTATTAATATTTTGTTTAGTGTTAAATAATTAAGATGCAATTGTTACACATTTTTTTTGAAGGTATGTAGGAAATTTTATCGTATTTATTATTTTTACTATTAATTATAAATTTTTATATTGACATTTGGTACTTAACGCATGTCTAAATGAATGGGAGAATTCTATAAAGGGACTTGTTTTGCCGAAAATCTCTCTCTCTCGATCTTCTTTGCTTAAACACCTAGTTTTTTTTCAGACACCGGCACGAGGTAATGACTTGGAAATTATTTATTAGTTTTATTTTTTTTAACATTTCTTACTATCTAATATGATTTAATCATTTGATTTAATTATTTAATTAGCTTGTAACTTTAAATTCCTTTTTTCTATTTTATCTTTTTTATCTCACAGTTCATTTTTTATATCATTTCTTTATCTTCTTATCTTAGTAGCACGTGTATGGTAGTTTTGTAAAAAATTTTCTAATACCTTTAACTTTTATTTAGTACTAATCATTTTATCTTTCTTATTTATGTACTGAGACGCAAGCTGTCGAACAGGAACCCGCAGAGGTGTTCGATTTAACAACTTCAGGGCCATGAATAGAATCAATCACTGCAGGAGTACTCTCAGAGACGAACCAGGAGGGACTCTGGTAAGTAAGGATTTTTATATTTATATTATACGACTTATGTCACCTTTAACGAATCCTTGCTTGCCAGAAGGCAACTCTCTTGTTTATCTGGACCCCTGTAGTGGTGGTGTCTATTGGCAGGCCATTCGACAGATAGATTTTTGTTTTTTGTTGTTTTTGGGTCACTCTAGGGAACGTATCTTTACCTCGTATCTGCCAAATTTACCTTTACCTTATCTTTATCTTATTTGGCGGATGCATTATCTTTTGTTCCTGGTGTGACATATCTTTCTTTTTAGTTTTTATCTGTCGAATTGCCGCATTTATCGTTTTTCGTATCTTATCGTATCTTATCTCGATCTTTCTATTTACTTTTATCTTTCTATCTAGTTTTTTAATTTATCTTTTAATATCGTTTTTTAATATTAACTTTTGTTCTAATTTAAATTTTCATATATTTCTAGTTTTTTTATCTCACATATTTTTTATTCTTTTTACACGTGTCTACAAATTAAATCAAATAATTTACTGTAACAATATATATTTTTTTTCAAGTCGTACCGAAGTGATTGTGGTGGTCTGGAATTTTCTAGAGAGAGAGAGCAACTAGAGAGAGAGAGCAGATATTTTTCTTTTATATTTTTTTATAATTCTATATTTAAATTCTTTATATTCTTTAAATAATTTGGACAATCTTTTCAATTATAACTTAATTTAAACTGTCATTGCCTATTTTCTTTTTTAAATTTTAATTATAATTTTTATTATAATAAGTACTAGTTGGATTTAGATATTGATTATTGTTTATTTGAATCACTAATATGTTGTTCAATCATAAGTTATTTTTATTCTACCTTCATTGGCAACCAACAGACAGTTAAATTGGTAATTTAGAACACCACCACAAAACTGGGTACTTATCAATTGTGTTGAGTAGAATACTGCTGTTTGTTATCTTCTAGGAAGATACGAGAATTGACCCTCCCCATAAGTAGCTCACGCACTGAGACTGGTGGAGTCTCACAAGCTCTCCAACGTTAGCCGGACAATCACGCTACCCACCAGCGGACGAGTGCAGCGAAGAGGGCGAGGCCTTTCTCCCAACCAACCGAAGCAGAAACACTTAAGTATTCCAGTTGCATATCTAATCTCATATAATCGAGACTGTCACAGCCAATTACATTGATTGTTTATAATTGTTAATTAAATATAAGTCATTAATGAAATTTTCTATTGTCTTATTTAATTCCAAAGCATACTTCCACAAGCCAGTAACTTTTAGAATTTTGTGGGTTATAGCGTGTTTATTTTTTGTCAATAATGACATGTGTTATTGACTATTTCCGTGCTAAATATTGTTATGTTTTTCGTCGGTTCCGTGTGGATAGAAAGTCACAATTTATTTAAACACAATTTATTTAACACTAATTAACAAAGACAACAACGATAAAAGACTTAAAGAACTATTTACAAACGATTTATAACTATTTATCTAGAAAGAATGTATTTTAAATTTTAGCGCGTCAACTGTACTCGTCTATTTATGTCTGTCTTCCTCAGGCCCCAGCCGTCGGATTTTATACCCACAGCTAAAGAGTTTCTCGAATAATCCATAAATCATTAGGTGCATAGAGAAGGTTTCGAATGTTCTCGTATGTACTACTCCATTCCAGTGGAACTCGTTTTTCTCCGAACGTTCGAATGAATCATTCCGGTGTCTATTCTTTAATGCGATGTTAAGGTCATCTGAGGGCGGAACATATAGTTATGTTAGGTCAAGTCCACACGGGTCCGCAACAATATCTTCAGAACGGTGGCTCGTAGCGATTTTAAATTCAAAAAGACATTTTTTACGTAAAAAGTCACGGAAATGTATACTTTTTCACTCAGTAGTTTTATACAGACACGGACAAAAAGTTATTACTCTTCAAAACAGTTAAAACACATTAAAGAGGCGCCCCTACAAATAGGGGTCATATTGACATTAAAATCAAATTTCTCATGTCAAAAAACTCCCAAACACCAACTTTCATCCAAATATTGATATTATTTCATAAATTATTTAGAAAAAAATCGAAATAAAATGAAACTTCTACACCCTGTATCTCCGAAACTAAGCATTTTAGGACATACATGTATAGGGGCTTTTTACTTATTTTTATCTGCAGAATATGCTGCCGAAGTTTCCGGAATAACAATCTGTATAAGATAATTTTCTGCCTATTTCTGTATAAGATATTGCCGGTACTTCAGAAATTATTTCGAAAAAATCGTAATAAAATGAAACTATTACACCCTGTATCTCCGAAACTAAGCATTTTAGGACATACATTTATACGAACTTTTTACTAATTTTTATCTGCAGAAAGTTTCCGGAATACAGTTCGGACCACCCTGTATACTATACACTAATTTCGAATCGATAATAATTAAATTTAATTATTGCTAATAACCATATCACGATATAATCTGAGAAAATTATCTCTAAAATAAAACAAATATCAAGGGTTTTCCCACGATATAAATATACCGAAAACAATTTTCACTGAAAAGCAGAAGAGCTTGTAGAGTAAAGCGTCCTCTATTTATTTTAATAGTGTGAAACTTTTCACACGAATGACCCGAACATTAGGGCAAATTGTTCAGCATGGATACGGTAGAGAGAGGGGTATAGTTTTATCTCTAGACACTGAAAACAGCTATAAACATCTTTTTAGAGCAGTGAAATTATTTTAGACCTTTAGAGAATGTAGATAGAATGACGACACAATAAAACTTGATAACATTTGATAATTTTCGAGATTATTGCAAATAATAAAGTATAAATGAAATATGCAAAATTATGTAGATAATATAGTACCTATAAGGAAAGAGGCATTAGGCAGAAAATTATTTTCCTATTCCGGAAACTTCAGTACCATATTTTGCAGATAAGAATAAGTAAAAAGTTCGTATAAATGTATGTTCTAAAATGCTTTGATTCGGAGATACAGGGTGTAGAAGTTTCATTTTTATTTCGATTTTTTCCAAATAATTTCTGAAGTAAGGTTGTGACGAAATAGATGAAAATTGATGTCTGGTGGTTTTTTGACATGAGAAATGATGTCAATATGACTCTTACTTGTAGAGGGCGCCACCTACATATTTTTAACTGGTTTGAAGAGCAATAACTTTTTATTCGTACCCGTATAAAACTACTGAGCAAAAATATACTTTTTATGACGTTTTTACGTAAAAAATTCGCTATGAGTAAAGCCGGAACCCCATTAGCCAACACCCGACGTAATGCCACGCGATGCCACGCTATCCCACGTGTTGCGACGTGGGAATGGTGTACACATTAGGTCACACGTGTTACCTAATGTGTTAACTACGTCGCCTCAAACAACGTCGCCAACGTTGGCGACGTTGTAGCGACCCTAAAAACATCCACCATTTTGGTGCAAATATGGGTCGCTTAGACGTCGCTTCGACGTTGCTCTGGCAACGTTGGGTTGCTCCTGGCGACGTTGTGATTACGTTGAACAACGTAATTTTGCTACTTGGGAAGATCAATCTTTTGTTACCGATTTTTTCTGGTTTTATTTTCTTATATCCCATGTTGGAATCGATTGAAAATGTCGATTTATTTTATTTTTGGGACATCCCTACATCAACTACATCCACTACAAAAGTAGACAGCTGCGGGACTAGAGAGGCAAGCGGAGAACAACACGCCGTAACACACATCGGTTAGATCTGGGACTGGCGAATCGCCCATCAGACGTGTGATAGCGTGTTATGGCGTCGGATGGCGTGGCGCGTTGCCTAGTGTGTACGCAATACATGTATTTAAATGGAAAAACATACACACAGATCTTCACGACGTGGGGTAGCATGGAATCGCGTGGCGTGGCGTGTTGGCTAATGGGGTCCGGGCTTAACGGTTCTCGAGATATTTGGAATCGAAATTATCAATACGTGTCATCATTCACATAAATTAAACATATTGACTAAATAGTTATTAGACTGAAATCATAAATTTGAAATGTTTTTGTGCCAAAAGCATGCAGAAACTGTTTTATCATCATTTTTTCGAAGAAAAAAATATGATTACATTAAAAAATAAAAAGTTCCCAAATTTCAACGTGTATTTGTTGTCATTAATGACATGTAGACATGTTACCGAGAGACTCCTGCAACTCCCAGTGGTCGATATGCCAAGAACGTACAACTTTGACAAACATGTCAATGTAGTATTGAGCAATACGAAGGATTGGAAGAGCGAAACGCTTGCCCAGCAGTTAAAAGACCATACCATAACTTGGTATACTGATGCTTCCAAAACCAATACGGGAACAGGGATCGGAGTGTTTGGGCCGAGAGCTAATTACTCCGAACCAATGGGCACTTACCCTAGTATCCTACAGGCAGAAATCTACGCTATCGAGAGATG